>NW_026692803.1:0-5910 GCF_021218885.2 Marmota monax | reverse complement strand
TAAGATTATTAGCTAACAATTGATGGACCGAACTTCCTTCTTGTATGCAGAAGGAACTTTTGTTCATAGTATCAACAGCTAATTGTAGCCAAAAGTTCTGATTATTTACAGACTCTAGGGGGCTCATGGAAACATCCACATTTAAAGTGGCACTTGAATAGACAGTATCCACCAGGGCTCCCTTTTTAAGCTTAACACAAGAATATTGTCCTGAATCTCATGGGTGAGCTGAGTATTTATAGATTCCAAAGTTTATATTACCTTTTTGGAACTGATCTCTAAGGTTTTTCCATGGTCCCTCCCTGAATACCTGACTAAAAACTTCTTGGTTATCTTTATACCATCTGATAGGGCCAATTATTGGATCCTGACAGGAGTAAGTGCAATGTAATATTAGTGGGGATCCTGCAATGGCAGGTCCTACCTGGGCTACAAAAGGGGTGCAAGGTTCACTGAAACTGGCATAGATAAAACCCAAGAATACATATATATATTACAACAAGTGGAAAACAATAGCATAATGTTTACAATGACAAGGAAAAAATGAGAAGTTAATGACAAAACATTAACCCTTAGAAATTTTAATTTTAAAGGGTCCACGTTTAGTCACTTTCCACCTTTGGTTGCTTGATTCTCCTCCAGTGGGTTCTGCAGGTGCCTTCTTAAGCTGTGAATGGTGAATCCATGCAGAAATGCCAGCAACTTTGATGGCAGTGGGAGTTCGGAGAATCACGATGTAAGGGCCTTTCCACCTGGGTTCAAGACTGTTGGTTTTTAACTGTCTTATCAGCACAGCATCTCCAGGCTGGAATGAATGATCAGGGGATCTGTGTCCGATGGGTTGAGCAGCCTGGACCTGAGGAAAGATCTTATCCATGTTTAGTTGTAACCTTTTAAGTGCCTCTGAAACTGGAATGTCTTCCAGCAGATCTAGATGTAATTCTGGGAACCATAGGCGGTGGCCGCCCATAAATTATTTCATAAGGGGTAAATTTTTCCTGATAAGGAGTACAACGGGCCCTCAGCAGGGCAAAAGGCAAGAGATCAACCTAGTTACCACCAGTCTCAAGAATTAATTTAGTCAATGTTTCCTTTAATGTTCTATTCATCCTTTCTACTTTCCCTGAGCTTTGAGGATGATACATACAGTGTAATTTCCAGTTTATATAAAGGGCCTTTAAAATCAATCAAGATAATTTGGCTGTGAAGGCTGGGCCATTGTCAGACCCCAAAATTAGAGGGAGGCCAAATCTAGGAACAATCTCAGTTATTAGCTTTTTAACTACTATTTGTGCTGTTTCCATGCGGGTTGGAAAAGACTCTACCCAGCCTGAGACAGTATCAACAAAGACTAACAAATATTTATATCCATAGAGTCCAGGTTTAATTTCAGTGAAGTCTAGTTCCCAAAATTCACCAGGTACAGTACCTTGACTCCTGTTTCCTTGTAGAAATTGGTTCCTTTTAGCGTTTACCTGTGAACATGTCATGCACTGATTCGAGATATCTTGAAGCATCTCTCGATGTCCTGGTAGCCAGACATAGGGTGAGATCAATTCTGATATCTTTTTTGGGGATAAATGCATGGCTTGATGAAGATTAGTTAACCATTTTCTCCCTAGTAGCTTAGGTATGCAGATTTTTTTATCTGGGAGGGTCCACCAGCCATGACAGTTTTGTTGGGCCCCCCTTGAGGAGTATGAGTTTATTCATTCTGTAGTGTATGACAGGGCCTCTTCCCAAAATTTAACTGGAAATTTTGGATAATTGGAGAGTTCTAGGACAGCTTGGTATTTTGGCTCTCCAAGGGCTATTTCCCTGGCTGTTTGATCGGCCAGGTTGTTACCCTGGGTCTGAGGATATCGTGTATGCGGTGTCCAGGCCAGTGGATAATAGCCAATTTATCTGGTAACAAAATTGCCTCCAGTAGTTCAAGAATTTCTTGTTTATTTTTGATGGCCTTGCCATCTGAGGTTAGAAGTCCCCTTTGTTTATATATTTGTCCAGGCACATGTGCCGTAGCAAAGGCATAACGGCTATCTGTGTAGATATTCACCCATTTTCCTTTTGCCCATCTCAATGCCTGTGTCACAGCAATGATTTCTGCTTTCTGGGCTGATGAGCCTCTGGGCAGAGTCTGGGACCAAATAACTTCTTTTTGACCTGTGACTACAGCTGCCCCTGCATACCTTATTCCATCCCGGACATAGCTGCTGCCATCAGTGTAAAGGTCTGCGTCTCTGATGGTGAGAGGAATGTCAGGCAGGTCTAGTCGAGTACCTTGAATGACATCCAGCATCTCTGAACAGTCATGAATTGGCTCCTCTGGATTACTGTCCGGCAGCAGAGTTGCTGGATTGATAGCCAGGGATTTACTGAAGGTTAATCTGTCTTTATCTAGGAGTAGAGCTTGATATTGAGTGAGGCGGGCATTTGACATCCAATGATTTGTGTCATCCCTCAATAGACCTTCCACTGCATGAGGGGCAGTCACAGTTAGAGTCTGCCCTAGGGTAAGCTTGTCTGTTTCCTTCACCAGAAGTGCAGTAGCCGCTATGGCTCATAAACAAGGGGGCCATCCTGATGCTACTGGATCCAGCCTTTTTGAAATGTAGGCAATAGGCCTTTTCCATGGCTCTAGATTTTGAGTAAGAACCCCTTTTGCAATGCCCTTTTTTCATGAACATACAGATGGAAGGGCTTAGAGATATCAGGGAGAGTTAGGGCTGGAGCCTGTACCAGGGCCTTTTTTAGATTTTTAAAGGCTAATTCATTTTCTTCAGTCCAAACTAAGGGTGAGTTGCCCCCTGCAGTTGCAGTATATAAAGGCTTGGCAATCTCAGCAAATCCAGGTATCCAAATGTGGCAGTACCCAACTGGCCCCAGCATTTCCCTAACTTGCCTTCTAGTAGTTGGGATTGGGATTTTCATTCTCGTCTCTATGTGGGCTTTGGATAGCAGCCTTTTCACTTCCCTCAGTTCATAGATAAGTAACTCGAGGAGAACAGATTTGTGCTTTCTTTTTGGAGACTCGGTACCCCAATAGAGCCAAAGTTCTCAGTAAACCCTGGGTGGCCCTTAAACACTTTCTTTCATCCCTTGCTGCAAGTAAAAGATCATCCACATATTGGAGCAAAGTTATCTCGGGGTACTCACTGTGTAAGAGGCTCAAATCTTTGTTGAGTGCTTCATCAAATTGGTGGGGGAGTTCTTAAATCCTTGAGGTAGTCGAGTCCAGGTTAGTTGTCCTGATATCTCCTGTTCTAGGTCAGTCTATTCAAATGCAAAGATGGGCTGACTCAGGTTTGACAAAGGAATGGAGAAAAATGCATCTTTCAAATCTAATATGGTGTAGACTGTATGTTCCAGTGGCAACAAACTAAGCAAGGTATAAGGGTTTGGGACCGTTGGGTGCACGGTTTCTACCCATTTGTTTATTTCCCTTAAGTCCTGTACCAGTCTGTAATCATGAGTCCCAGGCTTTTGTACCAGCAGCAAACTGGCTGACTGGCATCTAATTAGTATTCCCTCTTTTAGAAGAAGTCTGATATGAGTTTTGATGCCTTCTCTGGCTTCAGAGCTGACGAGATGTTGTCTAACCTGAATGGGCATAGCTCCAGAGGTTAGAGGGGCTACAACTGGTAGCACATGTTTAGCCAACCCCGGAGGGTTATCTTCAGCCCAAACTGTAGGAATTTCTTGGATTAATAGTTTTTTCCATTTTCCCTCTGAAGCTTGAATAGGATTTTGAGAGAGCAGATATCCCTCACTTAATAAACATGTTATAGTTAAGGCTCTTGTAGGACTCCCCAATTTTCTCCTGAAAATGATATAGTTGCATGAAGTTTGCTTAGAAGGTCCCATCCCAGCAATGGGAAAGGGCATTCAGGAATAACAATGAAAGACTGAGACACTGTTCCTTGTCCTACATCAACAGTCTGTTCTGTGGTCCATCTACAATTTTAAATTTGTCCTATTGCCCCTTGTACTTCCATAGTTTCATTAATGAGGGGTTCTAGGGGCTTCTGTAGCACAAAATAAGAAGCCCCTGTATCCACTAAGAAATTTACAGGTTGGCTCCCAATTTGTGAAGATTACCATTGGCTCTTGGGAACCTAGTTTGAAAGAGCCATGATCCCCCTATTCTTCTAAAGTTAGAGCTGGTTTTGATGAGGGGCTCCAGTCTGCAGCTGGGGATAGCCTTTTCGATTTCATTGGGGTCATTTATTTTTCCAGTGTCTATATTCCTGACAATAAAAACACTGATCTATTTAGAGGGGAGTCTGTCTTTTGCCTTTGCCATGTGCAGCCTGCTGCTGTCTGGAATTGAAAACTTCGAGAGACTGTAGAGCAGCTACTGTGGCCCGATATACTTTCCTTATCAGTAGATCATCCCGGCTGTCTCTGTTTTCAAACATATTTTGGGCTATCTCCAATAAATCTAACCTGTTTTTTTTTCAGCAAAACCCATCTATATTTTGAAACTTTTTACAGATGTCTGGGGCTGACTGATCTACAAAAGCCAGATTAATCACTTTCAGGTTTGAGGGTCCTCAGGGTCTATAGGAGTATATACATGGTATGCCTCTAGGAGCCATTCGAGAAACACTGAGGGCAATTTGTCTGGGTTTTGTTTTACCTCTGCTACTTTAGAAAGATTGGTGGGCTTATGAGCTGCCCTCGTAAGACCCTCTAATACAGCCTGGTGGTAATCCCTGAGTGCTCTCCTACCTTCAACCATTCCATAATCCCAGGCTGGTCTTCTTTCAGATAAAGCCAAGTTGATTACTTCCGTTTTCTCATCATGCATAAGAGAGTTTATTCCAGGCAGCGCTTTAGCTGCTTCTGCCAGGACTCACTCCCTTTCCTCCGAAGTGAAAAGGCTATGGAGAATCTGTTGGCAGTCATCCTAGGTGGAGAGATAAATAAAAAAGACAGAATCAACCAGGAAAATCAGGGAACTAGGATCCATGCTAAATGGGGGATTCTGGGTTTTCCAGTTGTAGAGATCCCTTGTGGAAAACAGAAGATATATATAACGACCTTCTGGAACCTGGTGGAGAGGAGGAGTCACCTCTTCCTCTGGGATAGAAATAGAAACAGAGCCCACCGCTTGGCTGGGGAAAGGGATTGAGTCAGGTCTTCCATAAGGGCAACCCTGTCAAGCATGGGGAGGGGAAAGAACAGAGGCTGGCTTCTTTGGGAAGCTGAAGCAGGGGGAGTGGTCAAGTGAGGTGATTGCAGTGGCTCAGGGAAGGGGGAGGGAGGCAGTGGTGTAGTTGGTGAAGCAGTCTCCATTGTCCCCACATCAGTGGCAGGAAAACAAAGAGGAGCCCAAGTGTAAGGGGAGAGGATGGAATCCTCCTGAGTGTCCTATAAAACAGGGTTCTTAATTGAGGGTTTCCAGGGAGTTTTTCTGGCCACAATCAGAGCCTGCCCTCCCTGTCCATTCTGGACCATACAAACCTTCATTCAAGGGGGTGGATTAGTTGTTGCATCTGCCCAGGGTAGGATATATCCTATCTGTTCTGGGTGGCCAGGATTGCCAAGAGTGGCCTTAGTTACAGCCCATGCCACCTGGGTATCAAAGGTGCCTTCAGAGGGCCAGCAGACTCCAAAAGTGAGCCATTCTGCCTCACAGAAAGTTCAGAGGCAATTCTTGGTGATGGGATAATAATAACCCTGCTTAACAAAAGAGAGGTAAAGTTTATCAAAGTTCCTTAAAACACAGGTCAAAGGGCTGTCAGTCTTACTTGCTTTATTACCCATTTTTATGTCCAATTTCTTTAGTTTTTCCAGAGAAGTGAACAACAAAAAGCAGAAAAAAACATGTAGAACACAGAACAGAACACAAGAGAAACCTGGTGCCAAAACTGAAAAACTGAGGAGCAATGCAATGTCTTGCTAAAG
>NW_026692802.1:0-23933 GCF_021218885.2 Marmota monax | reverse complement strand
CTCTGAGGTAGGAGCACGTATGTGCCTGTTGGCACCTCTCTACCTTTCCAGAAGAATTCCCTACAGAACCAGTACAGAGGACAAAATGTTATCTCACTAGTATCGCGGACAGGAGTATATGTGTGCCTCCTCTGGCCATTTCTCTGCCTTCTGAAGAGATCTCCCTTAACTGAATACCAGATGTTATAAAGGCATCACTTAACCTAGGGAGGCCTCCTCCCAAATGCTTGCTTATTGTTTTAGCAGAGCAGTTCACTCCAGCTCTCTGAGGACCAAAAGCTTACCCTGGGGCCTTGAAACATCTCAAGGTGTGCATCCCCTAGAATGGCTCTCCAGCTCAGAGCCCCAGAGTGAAGGTTCAGCTTCAGAATTTCCTGCAGCCTGATATTGCAGCCTGGTCCTGCACTTTGATATCACTGGGAAACTCCAAAAATGTTAGACCATGTTGCAAGAAAAGACCACTGACTCCAATTAAAATCAAAGTGAAGCAAGCTTAATATTTTGATCAGCCTGGCTGCTTTTCCCAACAAAATTGTGAGAGCCAAGGTCAGCAGCCAAGCTTTCTAGAAGCCCAGCATTATAGCCCAGAAAGATACACAGAAGAGGGTTTGAGAATCTTACAGATAACAACATTATGACAAGCATAACACAAAGGCTAGATCATATTTTTTGCTGGCCCTGACATCAGAATTTATGAAGGAAGGCCATTAGAGCCTCAGAGAGGGTCATTATCTGGCCAGTGAAAGCCAAGATTTATGAGACATCATTAAAGTTTTGGATAAGGTTGTAATCTGGTCAGGGAAAACTGGGCATGGGTGAGTTCAAGGCATACATTCCAAGCAGCTTTACAACATCAAATTATGGCCAGACTATACAAAAATCCTATATTTTTACTGAAAACAGAAATGAATCTTTTATAACTTGTGAAAAGCTGGCTTCTGATCTAAAGAGAGAATTAGGCTAGGTATATCAGTCCTCAAGGTCTGTGGAGGCTGCTTGGTGAATAGATACCTGCTGTGGGGCTGGAAGGACCTGGGCAGCATCTCCTCTGCTAAGAGTTGAAACTGATCTGAATTAACCTTCTCTGGAGACTACAATCTCAAATTAGTTACACTGGACTGATCCCGCAGGTTCAGCTGCTGTCCAGTTGCAGACAGGTTCCTGTGCTGCTGTTCCTCCATCAACCCAGGACACTGCAGATGCCCTTCCTGTGGCTTTGGTTCTGGTGGGTCTCTTCACATGCTGAACAGTGTGTTCATCCTACTTTTTGTGTTTTTCACGTAGCTATGTCCTGTGAAGTCTTTGCTGTGACAAATGTGGTTTAACAACTATACCTTATATGTACACTTCACATATGATATAGTTTTGATGCACTATTGTGATATACACATGAGGTGTAGCATGATGATTGCATGCAACACATTTGTGTGTGTGTATATATATATATATATATATATATATATATATATATATAGTCTTTATTACTTCCATGATCATTAGCCTTCTTCAGACATTTTCTCTTGACCTCATGTTTTGTAAATTAAGGTTTTTAAATTCCCTACACATTCCTTCATCTCTGTCTCTCCATTGCTAACTTTTGTCATATCTAATATATTTGTAATATACTTTTAATTACACAACAATTTTAGATTTACTGTAAAATTGAGATACTTCAATTTTTTTCTAAAAATTTCTGGAAATGTTTTTAAATGATCACTCCATTGAAAGGGGAAACACAAACAGCTTAGAAGGGTGACTGGAGGAGGCTTTGGGGCAAACATTCAAATTCAGATCCTGGTTTTGGCCTCAAGAACTTCCAGCCATAGTGGCACTGTCTACACTCACAGTCCTCAGTGCCCTCATTTTTTAAGATGGGATACAATAGCATCACAACCCAGTAAATATCCAAAATGCAGCTAGTGCACAATTGCAAGGATCTGTAACACCTGGATGGCATTCTTGAGTCTCCCACATCAGATGTGCTGCTACACTGCAACCTGCCTTGCAGTCTCAGCCCTAGTGAAGGTCACACCATTCCTACTTCTCCTTCACCACCTGGCTTTCTTTCTCACAATCCCCACCCTGTCATCTGGTGCTTCACTGTAAGTCACTTCACAATCCATCTTCCAGCTCATCAATTTATTTTTGACTCTTTGAATCTTCTCTGGTGTTTTAAACATCCACTTGTTGTTGATTTTAAATTACAACAACAAATAAGTAGCCCTAGAAAAAAATAAATTCCAGAGCCAAATAAGCTTATTTTCCATATCCATCTATTTTTGCAATGCTTCCTGTCTTGCATAGTTCATCCCGTCTTTGTCTTTATATCTTTGACCTTGAACTTTAAATGTCTGTGGTTGCCTATACACATGCAGCACAGGAGTTCCCTTGGTATTGTTTCTGCTTGTCTTGTTCTCTGCCAGCTCCTGTTTTGAGGATGTGCTCCCTGCATTATCTCCTCATTTATGTTGTGCTAACATTTGGCTTATTTCTTTCTTCTGGAAGCACCAGGAACCAAATTGATGCCCCACTTCCACAGAGGACATCTGATTCAAGTTTTGCATGCAGTGGGAGGCAACATCCTGGGGTGGTTTTGTGATAATAAAAGCAAATGTGACTCCATTCTGTAAAACAACCATGCCAAGGAGAAGAGTCATGACTGGGGCAAGATATTCTTTTCCTTTTGCTATAGAAACCATTAAGAACACAGAACTAACTAATGGGGCATTGTTTCTGTAAATAGGGTAACGGGATTTGGTTTCTCTAACTCAGGTGATTGGGAGTTGATTGATTAGACTCTCTGCCACTTGACTGCAATCTCTGCTTCTGTAACTTGGCTTGCTTGCATTGGCTAGACCCCCTTAACATCCCTTTTGCGGTTTTCAGGCTAATAAGGAGTGCCCTTGCAATTGTTCAGGGCTGATCAGGGGAACAGATTTATGTTCTGGTCAGTCACCACTAGTGTTCTTAAATAAAGGCTTGAATAGATTATACATGAGTTGTCTGGAAGTCAGTTTATGAGACCCCAGGATGAAGCTTTAACTATAACAGTTTCTTCAGACACGGCCTTCCTGGGGCCCTCAGCCACACTGATAGCACAAGCCTGAAATTGAGACACAGCCAAAATTGGCCATTGATAGGTGTTCTCACAGAGAAGGTGTGTATAGCTCTTATTCTATGTCCTAGCCCAAACAGCAAGAAGACAGCTCCCCCATCCTCTCTGCAGGCAGCTCTCTCAGGCTTCACTAGGAGCACTTCCCACCCAGCATTCCTGGGACCAGAACCTGGCCTCCAGTTCCTTATCTGCCTGCCACCTCAAGCTGTGAGTCTTCTGTCTTGCCACATGTTCTCAGGGAAGGACACAGACATAATCCCCTTCAGAAACAAGAGCTCCAATCCTGCCCAATGCCATGTTCCACTGTGATTTGCATTCATAAAAAGTAATCGTTGCATTGCCACTTCACACGGTTGCTGCTCACTGGATTTCCTGTGTGCTTGCCACCATGTTTGTTCACTCTTATTTCTACACATTCGTTTCTTCCCTCTGAGGTATGACCTGCTTTCCCTGTAAGTACATCCTGGATTCCCACTTCACTGATGTCTATGGTGCTAAACATTCTGATTTTTCAGTTCATTGCATTTTCACTTGAGTTAATTTCATGTAGAAATTTAAATAGAATGTGACTTCTACTCAGGACTTCAGAGCACTTTCCGTTGCCACCCAGCCTGTTCTGCTGACACAACACAGATGAAGACTGAACTTTGCTGGTCCAGGGCAGCTCTTTTGACTTGTAGCCTTGATCTTCATTAGCCAGATGCAGACTCCTGGGGATGCAAACGCCTCTGCCTTGTGGCCTGGCAGTGTGCACACTCCCATGTGCCAGGGCTCTCAGGCTGCTCTGCAGGCCAGTGCAGGTAGGGTTCAGGGAGAAGTCATGCCAAGAAGCTGGTTCTCCTTAACAAGGAAATAAAATTTTATCTATAGCACGTCCCCTAACCCTTTTCCTTAGATATCACCCACAAGCTCTTACTACGACCACCTCCAACCTTAAGGGAGGTGCACATTCTCATGTGGCACTCTGCTAGTCAGCTTCTCCAGGGAAGAACCAGTAGGACATGCCTGTCTGCTTACATGTACATGCATGCACACAACATGCATGCATGTGTGACACACAAACACACACCAGAAACATCACAATGTGACACAATGCACTCACACTCACCTGCATGTGGCATCTGTTACACACATGTACACTCATGTACACACATAGATGCCTCACACGTACACCAAAACAAACACATGTTGCCATTGTGACACAGACACACACATGCCTGAGACACACACACACCTGCACACATATTCACACACAGGTACACATGCACACGCAAGCACCTAATACATGCTAGCAAATGACACAATATTTCTGTTACACAAATATGTGTGTGCACATGTGACACCAGTACACAGTACACACGTGAATTCATGTGTGCAGGCACATGCAACACATGAACACGTGCTGACGCACATGTATGTTGTCACATGTGCATCCACTAAGGTGTGCAAGCACACTGGGCCTGTGTGCATGACAGCACACACAGGATACACAGAGGCACACATGACACATGCATGTGCCTGTGTCTACAGGGTATATATATATATATATATATATATATATATATATGCACACCACGCACACATCCACAGAGACAGGTGGAGCTGAAGGACTTGGCCTTTGTGATTCTGGAGGCTGGCAAGCTTGGAATCTGAAAGATGATGGGAGAACAGAGAAGAGCATTGCTGCTGTTCTCTCTCATAGGCTGCAGGCAGTATTTTCTCCTCCTCTGGGGAGGGACTTGCAAGACCCCATCACATTATGAAAGGTGATTTTCTTTATTCAAAGTTCACTGGTTAAAATGTTAATTCCATCTTTCAAATACCTTCACTTCAACATCAAGACTGGTGTTTAGGCTAGATATCTGAAAGCCGTGATGGAGGCATCTTGACATATACAAGTAGCTCTCACACACACACTATTTCAAGGAAGAATGAGGCTTTTTGGCAGAAAAGAAGGGGACAACAGGCAGGCAGTGGTGTGTACAAATCTATCCAACCAGGTGCTGGGAGGACAGAGGAGCAGGAGGTGTGTAGCCTCTGGAGCATGAGAAAGCTGGCTGACAATTGAGCCTGTGAGGAGAGTGGGGCCTAGGCTCCCTTTGTAGGCTGCAGTGGCAAGTGCCTGGAAGTTGAACACATGCATCCAGGAAGGGTCTGATATACACCTCGATACTTTCTGGGCACTGGAGACAAATGACATGACAAGGCAAGCACATTCCCTGAGTGTGCTCTGAGTCCTAAGTTGGACCCACATGGGCAGGTCGTGGGCCAGCAGGAGTCCCACCCAGGATGCAGGACTCATGCCTCCCACTAGCTTGTCCTCAGAGATGGAGATTCAGGCTCAGTAGTGTGGCACATGGTGCCCTCACCAGCTTGAGATGTGCATGTGCCTGAGGATAATTCAATGCTGGGCTGAGCATCCTATGGCAGACAGCACCAAGGTGGTGGGGCCCATTGCCTGAAGTGCAGGGTGCAAAGGAGCCCCTACTTCATGCTGCAGGGGATAGCTCAGGTTCTGTGCATGAACTGGGTTGGGATGTATTTGAAAATTAGTCATGTGCAGGTAAATTATTCATCACACTTGAGAATTGGTATTTCATGTATTCATTGGGAAGAAATCAGATGAACTAGGGTGAAGATAACAAATGGACCATCATGAGCCTGGTCAACTGTGCCTCTTGATACCACATGACATATGGCCACAGCCAAGAAACTCCACCTCATCTTCTTAGCCCTGCTTTTAAGCACAAACTTGGGAAACAGACCTCATGTTATTTTACCAAAAATGTCTTTCTCTCGCTTACTAATGAACAATATTTCACAAGTTGATTAGAATTTGTAATTTGTACCATCTTGTTCCCATACCACAGTTAGCATTTTGATGTATGGGTTTATATACTTATGTATATGAACACTATAAATAAAATAAGACACTTGAGTATAGAGGTGTCAGTTGACCCTAAGGAGAAGAAACAATAATGCAGCTTTGCCTTTTTGTTGGCTTATCATGTTTGCTCCCACCAGAACATGAGCCACTCGAGGGTGATCCCCCTGCACCATTTCCCTGCCCCTGGAGAGCAGTGCACCAACCATTCTTAGTGAAGAGGAGCTCGGAGAGAGACCCATTAATCAGCAAATGCTTATAGAGAAACTGGTAATTAGAAAAGTAATTTTTCTGCATGTAGATTTTAAAGTGAGCTATTAGAATTAGAGAGAGAGAGGTAGAGAATAATCAGACAAGGGGTGGGTTGCAGCATCCACAATCTTCACTTGGCCTTTTGGAAAATTACTGAAATTTATTGTTTTCTTCAAATGAGAAGATAATTTTACCCATCTCATCCAAGTACTTAGAAACCAAATGGCAATTTGAGGATAAAACTCTATTTTCTGGATATACAGTGTCTTTTATCTTACTACCTTAATATTTTGAACATTAGCATCCATGAAAAACTTAATCTATATAGAAGATGTACATGATACACAACTTTGATTATAGCCAACTTGGAGCAGCATAGTAAGCTGTAAAATTGAAAAAAAATATATACTATAAAAATTTTGCTTATGAATGACTAGGCATTTAGAAATGTTTTGTTGTTGTTGTTGTTGTTGTTGTTGTGTGTGTGTGTGTGTGTGAATTGTGTATATTGCTGGATTTTGCCTTAATTCAGTCAATATTAAAAAATCACAAAATATTAAACAACATGGGAGGGAGAAAATAAGCTGAAATAATCATGGAAGACAAAAGAATCACAGATCAGGGGCTTGAAGGTCATTGAGAAACAATCTGCACGACTAAAAATTGGTAGTAGGCAGAAGTCAGTTACATAGACTCTCAGGAGGACCTCCTGCTGGACTGTGCCTATCTTTGTCATGCAATTCTGACATTGAGCCTCCAGAAGAGCAGAGAACCTGACTGTGGAGCCAGCCAAGAAGGACATGCAGACTTCAGACTGAGGGAAACTAGCACAGCATCCTCTCTGTTTCTAAAACTGACTGGAGAGTATGGACCAGATGGGTGGCCATCTGGGGCTTTCTGGCACTGAGACCCTGAATTCTAAAGGTCTGTCCACTGTAATTGATACAAGGGACCAGGAGCTAGGGGTCAGAGAGGCATCCTAGGCAAGGTCATAAGAGGCCATGCATACTTCACCCCATTCACAGAAGTACCACCCTGGAACCCTGTGTGTGTGACAGTGTCCAACATCCTGAGAAACCCAAATTATCCCCTGCAGAAAGACCATGTGGAGAGGCCTCAGGCCCCCCAAGAAGACAGCTGGCATGGGAAGTTCCACAGCACCCAGATTTTCTGCTCACTTCTTCTCTTTTGCTTACAGCTGTGGGGGCTTGCAGCTGGGACCACCCAGCCAAGCCCTTCCTGAAGGCAGGTTCTCAGGGCCCATGACTAAAAGCAACTGACATTGTCTTAAGCCATGTTTGGGGCAGCAATAGCTGAAACGTGTCATAGAGTTTGTTAATTAACAAGGGAATTGCATCCAGGGCCTGCAGCCAAACACCTCACCAACTGGCGCATGTGTCCACAACCACAGTCCTTGGCATGCCGCTCAGCACATCGCCAAGCTGCACAGTCCACTGTCCAGAATAATTCATACTGAGACTCCACCACGGTCATAAGTGGGGATGCCCTGGGGGCAGTACTCAGGCTGGTTATGCATGAGCAGGGCCTACTCACAATGCACAGGTAGAGGTCTGACACCAGGAACTCAGCAGAGCTGAGGAAGACTGGGAAGACCCAGACTTCAGCAGCAGGCACAAGTGGACTCCACACACCTGCCACTTACTTTGATGTTCCATATGATAAGGATGTCATGATTGTCACATTTGATCATTCCCTTTATGAATTTGTGTGTGGCATGCCATTAAATATTTTAGAAATCATTGAGTTATAGCGTGTGCACACACACACACACACTCTACTCATAAGCCAAGGACCAACCACTCTCTTAGCCCACCTGTTTCATTGCATGACTATGACCAGTCCATGAGACTTGGAATTAGATTTTTATTTTTTTGGTACTGGGGATTGAGTTCAGGGCATTCTGCCACCAAGCTCACCAAGCTACCTTCCCAAACCTTTTTAAAATCTTTTTTAAAACAGGGTCTTTTTAAATTGCTGAGGCTTATCTCAAACTTGTGATCCTCCTGCCTCAGCCTCCCGAGTCACTGTCTTTATAGGCATGCACCACTGCACCCTGCTAGCTGTAAGATATGTGATTTGTTTACAGAGGTGAATGAGCTACAGCTATGAATTAACCACTTGGATTTTATCACTTTCATTTATAAAAATGCATTAAAAGCAAAGAAACTCTTATTTTAATAAAGACAGACACTTGTCCAGAGTAGAAGAAGAAAGATGAAAATTAACCCTCTGATTTTCCAGCTCAGCAGAGGTCACGCACAGCATCACCCGTAAAACCAAGCTTGAAAGGCAAGTGACTCACCCAATGGAGATCAACCAAAAGATTTTACCAAGAGATTTTATTGTGGGGCTGATCAAAGGGGAAGAAAAGGGGAGGCAGAAAGCAGAGGGGGGGAAAGGAGGGGGCAGAGAGGGAGAGGAGAAGGACAGAGAGAGAAAGAGAGCAGAGAGAGGAGAGGAAGGGGCAGAGAGAGGAGAGGAAGAGGGCAGAGAGAGAGGAGAGGAAGAGGGCATAGAGTGTGAGCTTGCAAGATTCAGCTTAATAAGGGTTATGTAGGCAATGTGGCAGGTGCTAATTGACAGGGTGACTTAGGAAAGGTGAGCAGACACTCTGTCCCATGGAGATTGGTCAAGAAAACATACAAATTTGGTGCCCTTTAGAGAGGAGGGGGAGGGGTAAGGTATTACGTGATATTCTATCCAGTTTGGAAACTTAACTTCAGCTGGGAGTCTTCCACACACCCAATAAAGCTTGCTTAGTTTGTTTTGCCTCCCAATTTTAGATTCCGTGGGTGGGAAACTGTTGGGATTTTTCTGTAAACCATTATTTATATTTCTTGAAAGAATCATAGCAGAGAAAAGGATCTTTTGCTGCAACTGGAAAAAATTCTAAAAGGGTTTGGGTAGTTCCTTCCAGGTGCTATTAAGAATGGAGAGAGGGGCATGGCTGGCTGGGACACATGGAAGTCTTGGCCAAGGCAGGGGTATTTCCTCCAGAAATGAATGCTCCTGGTGCAGAGCATGCCCTTTGCCCTGGGAGCAAGCTTCTCAGGCAGAGGGAGTGGCTTTCAGTCCTACTTCACAGGTTTATACAAAGCCAGTTAAGAAGGACATGCCCTGTAGTTCATCTTGAAGGGGTTTGGGTCCTTAGTGACATTGTTTTAGACTGCCTGTGTGTGTTTCCTCAGCACCATTATTCTGTGCATACAGACAAGGGGGATGCATTTGGGTGTTAGCTACGATTATTAATAAACCATTCAGCTATTGGGTATTCATGCTCAGCAGCTTTTCAGCTCTGCATACTAGAACTGTCTATTAAAGCAGGCAGGAAGTCCTAGCATGCAGCCAGAGAGGAAGTAGACTTTCAAAAATCAGTGCCCTTGCAAAGTGGGGGAAAGGCTGGGCGAGCACTCTCCATGTGTTGTCCTGGTGCATCAGGAGCCAGCATGTCCACGGCACTCTATTGATCAGCCCCAGCTCATGCATTCGAAGGCCTGCAGTAGTGCTCAGCTTATGATATTCTACACCACATTAGCCACTGAGATGATGTGCTGTGGCAGCTTCTTGCAGCAGACACGAGGCCCCAGATAGCTCCAATTAAGGCCTCCAGGGAGCAGAGGCCTCCACCCAGGAGCCTGCAGTGTTCTTGAGAAAGAAGAAGAGACCAAGGAAACCAGTAATGGTCAGAGCAGAGTGCTCCCTATTCTGGATTCCAGGCTGTTGGCGCTGGCTGCACTGTAGCTCTTCATAACCTTGAGCATATGCTCTTCATTTTGATAGGCATGAAATTGCATCAAAGTCTTTTTAGTAACTGTCAATAGCTTGAGAGCAGCAGTCAGTTTTATTGACACCCACGCTGAAGAGCTCAGGGAGCCATAAGGAGCTCATCACCCTGCCTGGGAGCATTGATCCACTGGGAAACAGATTATTATTGATATTAGTATATTAGTATTGATAAAAATTTGATGAGTATAGTGCATCTGGGTCACTCCACAAGGTACTGGCATCAACATCCCTGAGAGTACGGAGGCCTGGTGTCTTCCACAGATGCACATCTGTTGTCCTGCACCTGTTCCTTGATCCTTTCTTTTGTTTTTTGGAGGAGAAGGCATGGAGAAGAAGTCTTTGTGTTTAATCTGTTTCACTAACCTCTCTGGAGACCCCAATATGGTGCCACATGCACACACTGTGAATTTGTCATTTTCCTCTTTTAGGAGAATCACATTTTCCCCACCCCCACTCCCCACATTTCATTTTCTGTTTGATTTCTGAAATTTTAGTACATCTGCAAAGAGTGTGTTTGATTATTTATCTGTAGAATAGGGGGCTGTTTGGCCACAGAAGCTCAGGGCCACCTTGCCAAGAAGGCTGTAGTCCTATACCCCTCAGTCCAGGACAGAGCACGGTGTTCTCAGAGTGGAACAGACCCCATTTTGAAGAAGGCAAAGGGCCACCCTTGACAGAGGAGTGCCACCAAGCAGCAGTGTTGACCAGGCAGCTGCACATCAGCTCATGGTGGCCATAGCTCTGGAGAATTAAAACACCCAAGAGAAAGTAATGGCACCCACTGCTTCATTAGGAGATGGCTAAGTGCCAGGAAAAGGGAAGGACTGCATGGAAAAGCAAGCAAAACATGCAGGAAAAGTGCCTTTCAGGAGGCAGAGCTTACATGTCACCTCTAGCAGCATGCAGGGCCAGGGTGGAGAGACAGCTCAGGCTGCAGGGTGGTGTGGGTGGTTAAAATATTCTGAAACCCATGATTGCTCAACTCTGAATATAACTCTAAGTCACTGTACTGTGCATTTTAAATGAGTGAATTCTGTGGTATGTGAATTGCATCTCAATAAAAAAAAGCCAGCCTGGCAATATCTCTGTAATAGTGACAGTGAAACTCATGACATGGGAGTTTGAAGCCACACTATTCATCTTAATGTTAGGATACAGATATAGTAAATCAAGGAATTAGCATAACTACCATTATGCCTTGTATTTCTAATTCTGTAAACTCAGAGCAAGATAAAATAACTAGGGTAAAAAAATGCCTGTGCTCCCAGGCCAGGCCACAGGCAGCTAATTAGAAGAGGTGCTGCTGCAGCGGGAGGTCTGGCCACTGGGCTGTGCATCAGAGCTCACACCTGATAGACACTGCTCTCACACATGGGACCAGAACGTTTTACCCAGGTGTTAACCAAGAGTCTGAGTGAAGCTCACTCCGACTGTGGACCTCACACAGGTGACATGGGTCTCTCCAGGTGGCAGTGTATCCTAGCAATGCTGTTGTCCCCTTCAATCCTGCTGCTATTGCCAAGGCCACAGACTGAATCAAGCACAACAGACACTGGATAAAGCAACCAAAGATACATTTCTCCTGTGTCCTGACTGGATGCTGGACCTAAGCCACCAGTAGCCACAGTGAGTACTACCAGGCTCAGTCCTCCTGAGTCATGGTGCTCAGAGTAGCCACCTGCACATGATGTCACCACACACCTGGACAGCCCCACTCTGCCTGCCACTTCTGTCATTTGCAGCTGGGGCATGTGCTGTGCTCTGGTCTCACAGTTATGAGGTGCCCAGAGTGTGTCTGTTGCAGGAGTCCTGAGAACATGCAAGGAGAGGAGATATACCTATGATTCAGATACCTCCCACCTGGCTCTACAATATCAGTCCTGGAGCACCAGGAAGCACAGTTTTGAGAAAGCTTGATTAATTTTGAACACATCTATTTTTAGGATTGTGTCAGATTTTTTCAATTAATATCACTCGTTTCTCTATCTAGTGAATATAAATTACAAAAAAATGGCACATATTCCAAGACATCACATATGTGTGCTTATTACTCATATAGATGTAGCGGCTGTTGCTTAGCAACAGGCACACCTGGCAGGCGGAAGCCTGAGCTGGTCCTGCTTGACCTGGGAACATGGTAGCCCATGCTGACTCAAGCTGAGATGGCTACACCATAACCAGGAAGTGTGACCTTATGGAACTGTGTCCACCTCTGGTCCCTTGTTGACCAAACCTGGTGATGTATAAAACTACATGCAAGTAACTCAGAACAACACACATATACAAAAATAGTATCTTCTGCTAAGCTGTGGAAATAATTATAGGAATGCAATACTAAATTTTTTGCAAGTTCATTTGACATTATAACATGACAAAATTTTTATGATTTTTTAACCAAGGCACAAAATAATTTTCTTGGCTATTATTCCCAACTTCTTTTTGTAGTTTAAATACATGGAAGTGTTTTACAACTCAGAAATGATACTTGCATTCCCAGAGGACACATTTTGAGAATATAATATATAAATGTGTGTAGAGATGGGTGTAAACAGGCAGACTCAGGCTAGAGTCTTGAGGCTCTGCTGTTCTAACTTCCAAACATCTCTGCACCAACAAAACACCATGGTTATCCATTATATATGACAGTGCCTTTACAGAAAAAGTATATTTTTCTCAATTTATCTCAAGGCACTATTAAAACTGAGCTGAATATTAAATTGTTGCTATCTGGCACATATAAAGTTTGACAAAATTGCATCCCCCTCTTCTTCTGAAAATGTTTACTGAGAGGATCTGCAAGGTGCTGGTGACATCCTAGAGGTCAGAGCCAGAGGACCCATCCCAACTTGGAGAGGGGTAGGAAATCCTGTGTGACCCCATATCACATGGCCGCTCCCCCAGGCAGAATGCCCTGTAGTCTCCACAACTTCTGGTTGGTAGCCCACCCAAGCAACTTCATGGGGACTAAGAACCTCAGGTCAAGATGAGTACATCAGGTCCCATGAAACCCTGGCCCTCCTCCATGCGGGCCGGCAGCATTGAGGACCTGGTGTCTCCCTGGCCAGGGAGCCAGGTGTTCCTCACATGCTCTGAGCTCTGGAAGGTTCTCTATGGCCAGTCATATGACTCAGTGAGCATCTGACCTTTCTGCCCAGGACAGGTCAATGCGGAGAAGACCATCCATCCCCTTCTGAAAGTTAAAGAGGAGAAGGCATCACATAAATTGTGAGGAAGCCATGGCCTGTAAAACTGAGCATGATTTACTTGGCAAACAAGAAATGGAATAAAATGCAGGCTAAATTCTTCCATCTAGGGTAGACACAAGAGGGAATTTGTTTTCAGAAACAAGCCAAGGGTATTTGGAAAAGTAAGGGTGTGCATGCATCTATATGAGCACATGTGTGTGCCAGCAGGCAGGCTTGCCAAGAGGTCCACAAAACCCAGCACTTTACAAAGAGAAATCAGTTGCTAACAGGAAGGCTCACTATTCTCTCTCTCTCTCTCTCTCTCTCTCTCTCTCTCTCTCTCTCTCTCTCTCTCTCTCTCTGTCTCTCTCACACACACACACACAAAAATGTGCACCTACTGAGAGCAGCTTGCTGTTGTGCAGCTTGCTGGGGCAAAACAAAACTTCACACCAACTTACTTTTCATTCACCTGGCCTAAGCCCTGATGCCTCAGCACAGAGCCCACAGAGGAAGCAGCCACTCTCACCAGTGCACCAGGCAGCCACAGCCTGAAGCTGCTTCTCCCACATATTATGGATCTGTGTGTTGTCCATGTCATGGTGGGTCTGCCCAGGTACTGAGCACATAGGTGCTGGCAGTAGTGAGAGAAACTGGCCAGAAACCAGAGAAGGTGCAGCAGGTACCATGGGGTGACCAACAGGACCTGCAATGGGAACCGTGAGACAAGTCTGCCATGGACAAGACCATGACAATGGGAGACCTGGTCTGTAGTGAGGTTGAGCCTCAGGATCCACTGGACCTCTCCAGACAGTGATTGGAGGGTGGCCGCAGCACCACTGCACTGAGGCCGAGGCAAGGTGAGTTGTTGATCCAAACTGCATGCCACTCTTCCCTGCTGTGCCCTGTGGAACATCTTACTTTCTGATCCTGTTTGTCAGTTTCCTTCTCTGTACACTAGGGAGCTGACAAGACCTCTCTCAGGGAAGATGTGAGAACCCAGGTCAGGCTGGAGTGACCCAGAGCAGAGCCATGCTCGCCAGCATGCCTACAATGTTCCCAGTGGCTCATGCCATCCTCCCAGCCTTGTTCCCAGTGCTGTGGTCTCAGCCTCCTCTAGGTGTGAGGTCTATGCACCCCACGGTAAATGCTGACTAGTGAACCATGCTGATGCAGATTTGAATCCACTGCCATTTCCACAGAGCTGCCACAGCTCGTGGCTTTATGATGCTTAATGAGTCTGCAGATTTCACTAAAATGTGTTTCTCACCCTCAAGGAACCTTCAACCTAAAAGTAGGTCTGTCCCTCAATGTTCCTTGAGACTAGATGCTGCACAATGAGAGCCAGTCCATGGAAGCAATTTGCTGATTGTCATAGGTTATAAAGTGCATCTCAGCACTAATGATTACTTCAGTAAATTAGTTTTATATATTTTTTGAAAGAGTGAAATAAAACAGCATAAGTAGAAAAATATAAAACTCAAGGATTGTTTTATGGGGTCCTGGCTGAGATTTCTGAACTTAAACATTATATGCATGGAAACATTAGATGCAGTAATTATACAATGATGCCTCACTGTATGACTATTATCTTCCCCAGTGTTGCTTCTCTTTCCCATGACAACTGAAGGATTAACACCATCCACTCTTCCTGGAGAGTGGTGCAGACCCTCTGTGCTCCTCGGACATCAGCACACCTTAAGTTTTCCACAGCCTAAAAATGATCTTGCAGATCTTAGATTGACTTCTAATGTTATTAGTTGTTTCTTAATTCCTCAAAATATCAGAAATTAAAGGTATGAAGACATAGTTAAAGCAAGTACAGGTTAATGAAGTCAGTGGGTATGCATTTGGACATGGATACATTTAAAATGGGATGACATAAGCAAGTTGTATTTGGTTGTGGTGCCATTCTAATTGCAGTAGTGCGTGAAGTCAGCTCTGCTTCCTGGGAGCAAAGAAGCAGTGGCTGGGTGCTGTCTGAGGGCACAGCAGAGGAATGCAGGGTACAATCTCACTGGGCACCTCCAAGGGACGGGCAACAATGAGGCTGATGGGGCAGAGCAGGAGCATCTAATGGGTACCAGCTCTGGGTGGGGGAGCTTCCCATGTGCCTGGGAAGGCCCATGAAGGAGCAATGGCACATGGCACATATTGGGCAGAAGGAGCTGTTTGACTACAGGAAGGGAGCAGTTCCAGCCCTTGCAAACCCAGCATGAAGCACAGCACCCCAACATGGCTGTGCACAGACCCTCCCGCTTCTGCTATCCTGGTGGCACCACTGGGACCCTCAGCAACTCCAGGGAGTGTCTGTTGTCTGATGATGTGTCTGGAAAATACCACTAGTTAGTGGCTCTGTGTGTGTGTGTGTGTTTGTGTGTGTATGTATACTCACCTAAGTACACGGGTGTTAATAACTCATGTAGATAACATTTTTGTGTCTTTTAAAATTTAGTGATACAAGATTTTGTATGGGTTTATACTTATTTAAATATACCTATAGATGGATATTTTATTTTATGACATTTAAATATATTTGTATTACATATACACATGTATTGGTAAACTTTGTGTACTTAAATATACACACATATTTAGATACTTGAAAATATAAATACATGCACATAATTTGGTATGTGTGTATATACAGGCATATGTGATCCTAGGTACATGGAATTTGCCAGATGTAATGATCAGTTCAGCTATTCTTCCTCCTCAATGTCTGTAAGCTGTTAACATCAGTACCTGTGTCTACACTGATGAATCATACACATGAATTACATGCACATAACTGCATGGAACCTGGTAGCAGTATTGCTGGAGCAGTTCCATGCATGCTGTGGCCAAAAGAAATAACCAGGTATTGGTTGAAATTAAAAGCAATTAGTGGGCTGTGGTTGTGGTTCAGTGGTAGTGTACTTGTCTAGCATCTCTGACGCACTGGATTCGATTCTCATCACCACATACAAATAAATAAGGTCCATCAACTACTAAATTTTTTTAAAAAAAATAAAATAAAAGTAATTAGTGTTATAAACATGCACTTGTGGCAAGCTCTGTCACAAACTGGAAAGGAACAAGAATTCTCCTATTCATTAAGCATTTCTCCCATGTACACTTGGCATGCTCCTGTGTGAATGGAAAAGTAATTATGCCTTAAATACACTAATACTCTACTCATCTCCTCATCATTTCAGGATAATGAGTTATTAGAAAAAATATAGTGTTCAGTAGTGCTGCTTATTGCTGGTGTAAATTCCACTGCATCGGTAAGCATACATACCTGTCACTCTGGAAAGCCCAGACCCCAGCAGCTCACTCCCAGTAAATTCTCAACCCACAACCAACACAGGACACCCCCCAGCACTGTTTTCTGCCTTTCTGAGCCTAAAGCCTGTGGCTTTTATGTTGTTGACAGGCAGGAATGATGACACTGAGGACAATGAGAATCTGTGGCTGCTGACTCAGTTGCAGGTAAAGCAGGTCCAAATACCATGGGACTGGACTAGAGCCAATTCACTGAAAGTGCAACTGACTGTAGCTACCTCCTGTGCATTTGTTACATTGTTCCCATGAACAGTAGTGGATCTCTTAATTGATGACTGACATTATCCAGTGGTTTTGGACAGGAAGAGGTGAGGGCTGTGGTATGGACCAGGGAAGGGAGGGTCCTCATTACCCTGCACCAACACACAGGAAGCAGCAACACTATGCACCTGAGTGATAGGGACCCTGATAGGTTCTTGGGGTGGCCAAGATGAAATACTAGCAAAGATTAAGCAATTGCTCTTCAGAACCTCCAGGTTATTGAACACTCCAGTGTCAAAACCTCAGAAGAAAAGCTAGGCACAGATGCTTACCAACCTCAGGGAGATTATTCAGGTCATTTTACTGGAGGTCCTTGACCTTCGCACAACACCAAACTGGTATCCAGGTGACCTTTGCATGGACACAGGGCCTACAAATACATATACTGTGACTGATCATTTGTACTTTATTTAAAAAATGCTGCGAAATGTATGCTATACCATGGACCTACCATCCTGACACCAATGAATCATAATTTTAGGGAAACCCAAACACATAAAGGTGGCTGTCGGAATATCAGCTTTAAAAACAGAAAAATCATATTTGCAAAAACCTAAATATCCTCCACATTGTACATGCTGCACATGTAAACTCATGCAGCATGCAATAAAGTTTTAGTGATTGGTCATGCATAAACATTAAGAAGAAACAATACTCAGAATATTCTAGTGTAGTTTTATATAAGAACAGTATTTTTTTTTGAAAAAAAGAGATGAAACATGGAAGAAAAAAAATGTGTCATTTTTGTATTTTAGCCAGGAGACTCATCAGAGATGTTCAGTGGGGAAAAAAATCCACCCAGCAGTGAGAAGCACTCCCATCCTCAAACTTGGGGAATGGCCTCACAGGGTGGATGTCACGGCTCACCTCATTCTACATGTGGTTTTCATTTCTGAAAAGAATAGGACCAGTGAAGTGGACCCAGTCATCTTTTGAACCACCACACAAAAGACCACTATTGAAACAAAAACAATCCCACATGGCCCTCATCTTCTTCCATATAGACACTCCCCATAACATTCTGGCTGTAGGTTTCCATAGGTGGAGCAGTCTAACATGGTGTCCAAAGTAAGCTCTCATGCCCCTCATTTGCCTAAAATCATGGTGGCCTGGACACCCCTCCTGAGAAACAGGATAGATAAAATGAGCCTGTAGTTAAAACTGCTCTGCTTCTCAAATTAGAGGCCTACTGCCAGCCAGGGGAAGATTCTTTATGTTTACTGGAGTCATGAAAATACCCAACCACCTGTGTGCTAGTTACTTCGGGACTTGCAACAACTCATTTGACCCAGAGGATCTCTGTTCTTGCTTCATAGGGGTCAGGAGCCTGACCAGAGGAAGGCAAGAGACTTCATCCAAAATTACTCTTCTTTTTATCCTTTTGGTTTTGGATGGACACATGGGATCTGTGTTTAGTTTCCTAGGGTGCTGAGAATCTAATCCACTGCCTCACACAGGGCCAAGAGGCTGATTCAGACATATCTTTTATAAAGAACTTTACCTAAAAGCCACAGATGAGGCCTCTCCATTTCCATTTGCAACTGTTTTCTTGAGGATTCACAAAGGGGTGGCCTAAGGCAAAGACCTTCCTGACATTCAGTGGAACAGAACAATAGGTGAGAAAAAAGCCTGGGGACAGACTTTTCCACAAGATGAACACTGTGGCACTGACAGCTCCTGATCATGCTACTTGGGTTGCTATCTAAACAAACAGGGATTCTCCAGAGACAACAGTCCATTTCAAACTGAAGAAACCCTTTTCCCTCCATGTTCTCAGAACATGAGACAAAACAACAAATTGAAACACACACCCACTAAGAAACACAAACCCCCTCTGGAGTTGGTCTGCATATATCCACAGTGTACTCTGACTGGTGGGTGAAACTATATTCCCCACCAGTGCCCTGCCCTCTCTCAGCTTTGGTCTCCTTGGCCATCTCTGTGTAATTGTCAGGAGCCAGTGATGAGCCAGTAGCTTCTTTCCCATGAAAGGACCATCTTCAGTTGTTTCCTGGCATTTGGCTATCCACACATCACTAGGTGCCAAGAAAGAATGACTCTGGTCTTGATACATCCAAACAAATGTGCCCCCTGGAACTGGGACTGGCTCTGGGTGCCTCACTACCTGGATCCCAAGTTCAGAGAGTTCCATCACCAAGGAAGTGAGGTGAGATCACTTCCTTCAGGGAAGTTAAGGAGGTCATTGCCTTGGCAACCACTTTATCCTAACAATTATTTCCATGGGTCCCATGAGATGGAGGCTGCCCCATCTTCCTGTGACATTTTCACAAGTTATAAACGTATGTATCATAGGAGCCCAAGATCAGCTATCCACACAGGCCTGGTTGGGTCCATCTTCCCTGCGTTGAGAAGAGAGAGGCTGATTCAGCCACATCCCTTCATCCTGACCAGGTTGTTGGCCATGGAAGATGACTCTAGACCTCACAAGTCCTACCTAGCTGCCTACATTTTCTCCAGGGATCATTTCTGCATCTACCTTTGAGGTTCTCAGCAGCTGTAGCATTCCCTACATCCCTGTATGGCAAGATCAACTCTGGACCTGTTTTTATGTGAAAATAGATTGAGGGAACAGAGTATGGTTAAGGTTCATATCATGATCGATTTGGGTTAGGAGTCATTCTGCTGGATGAATACTGGTATTGGGCAACTGACATATTTATAAGAATGTAAGGTGAAATGTAAGTTTGAAAACAGAAAACTAGGTAAGATCTTAGCACACAAGGGCATTGGGCCCTTGATTTGGATACATAATTTTGAATTATGTTCTGGACAGATGAATCCTATAAATCAATATAAAATGGCATAAGATCTTGTACCTGGGACTACTGAATATAAAAGAGAACTTCCAGTGAAATAGAGATAATAGGTAGGATTGCAGTGTAGGTTTAGGAAGAAGAGTGAGTTTAGGATTTGGACAAAAGGCCCTTTTGCAATAGAATTTGTTAGAGTGTAAGTGTGAATGTCAGCACAAATGAAGAGTTAGTCCCAACAAGGCACTTGTGAAAATAGACATCAATATAGAAGTTAGGATATCAGGCAAAGTACTTATAGACCCAACCTGATTTTCTCTCAAAGTTGGGAGCCATCTGGCCACAAAGCCATTAAAAGATAATTTTGGCTTTACTATAAATTACTGAAAATTCTGGTATGCCTGCCCGTGCCTTGAACTCACCCATGCCTGGCTCTCTGACCAGATAGCAGACCTCTCTGAAACTTTAGTGACACCTCATAAATTTTGGCCTTCCCTGGCCAGATAACAAACCTCTCTGAGGCTCTAATTATCCTCATAAATTCTGAGGTTGGGGCCAGCAAAAAATGTAAACTACCATTAGTGTTATGCTCCTCAGAGTTCTGTTATCTGTAACCCCCCTTTGTGTAACTTTCTATAAAGCTAGGCTGCAGGAAAGCTCTGGCTGCTGTCTTGTTCCCGCGGTTTTGTGTGGGAGAGGCAGCCTGGCTGGTCGAAATAATAAGCTTGCTTTAATTTGATTTTAATTGGAGTCTGCGGTCTTTTCTTGAGTCCTTGTCTAACATTTTGGGGTTCTCCAGTGATGTGACCCTGCCAGACCAGACCACAAGACCAGACTGCTGGAAATTCTAAAGCCGGCCTTCGCTTTAGGGTTTTAGGCTGGAGAGCCACTTTAGGGGGTGTGCACCTTGAGACGTTCCAAGGCCTTGGAGTGAGCTTCAGTTCCTGGAGCACTGCTGTGAACTGCCACACTAAAACTATTAGCAAACACCTGGTGGAGGAGGCCTCCATAGGTAAGTGGTGCCTTTATAACATCTGGTATCCTCTTAAGGGAGATCTCTTGTGAAGACAGAGACTTTGCCTGGCGAGGCTCACATATACTCCTGTCCAGGACAGTAACGAGAAATCATTCTGTCCTCTGTTCTGTTCTGTATGGAATTCCTCTAGAAGGGTAGAGAGGTGTCGACAGACATGTACACGCTCCTACCCCGAGAGCTTTAGCAAGACGTTGAATTGTTCCTCTGTTTTTCTGTTTCAGTGCTGGGTTTCTGTTTTCTTGTGTTTTCTTCTGTGTTCAATATGTTTTGTTTGTTTGTTTTTGTGCCTTTTATTGTGTGACTTCTGTGGTAAAAACTTAAGGATATTGGACATGAAAATGGGTAATAAAGCAGGTAAGCCTGACACCCCCTTTGGACTGTGTTTTAAGGAACTGCAATGATGAACTTTACCCCCCTTTGTTAAGCAGGATGAGAAAAACCCGTAGCTGGCTGCCTGGAGCACACCCACTGCAGAGGACAATGCCTGCTGGGGAACTAAGAACTGAGTATCTCCCAGATTAACAAGTGAAAATCCTTTAAAACCCCTTGTCCCTCCAGATCAAGAGAGTCACAATCTTTGGGGCAGATTCCCCTGTGTTTCTCCTTTGTTAGCAAAGCAATAAACCTCCCTTTTTCTTTTTCTCAAAACCCTGTCCTCATAATTAAATTGGCATTAATTGGCTTCAAGGTCAGGAACCGAACTTTCAGTTACAAATTTTGATACCCCCCCGTTGGAACTTTTTGAGAGCTGACTACTGAAATGTTAGGAGATGGAGCGTGCCTGGGGTGGAACTGAACCAGAGGATCTAATCATGTAAGTAAAAGGAGGGACTGAGGGACTCCCAGCAGCTGTCGAAGCCCTGTTGCTTCAGGGAATTCCCTCCTTCCTTCCCTGCACTGTAAGGATTATGCCACCTCTGTCTTCTTAAAAAAAGAGAAAAAGAAAACGGGGACACTAAATGCAGTAAAGTTGCCACTGATACCCTTGATTTTACATTTCAGGTTGCCCCTCTGTGGAAACATCTGGTCCCCTTGTGGGGACATCTATGGTGCCACTAGTGTAGGAGATTTTTCTCTTATCTGCTCTGTTTTAAAGGTTTCTGTCTTTCAGCCATAGTCTGGAGCTCCTTTCTGTCTGTCTGTCCTGTGTCTTTGTTTCTGACCCTTTAAGACATGTGCAATAGTGTTTTAATATTATAAATTGTTTCTTGGGAATGATCTTGGATGTATGTGTGTCTAAAAGATGATGTTTTATTGTAACAATCTGGTATCTGAATGGGTTTTTGAGGCATTGCACAATCTTGCAGTTAAAAGTTGGGTTTAGGTAATTGTTTAGTTTATGATTTCAGATAATTCATGCCAGAGAACTTAAATACTTAGGATGGAAAACTAAAGAACTCTACTTCCAAGTTGGCAAGTAAATTCCCAATCATTCAGATTTTTTTTAACCAATTTTGAATTGAGTAGCTTGGGAAAATGTCACTGTGTGTACCAATGCATTAATTTGGACAAGAATAGTAAATCATAGTATGGTATCTGTTGACAAAACAAGATGTAAAGATATAAAATTTTGTGAATTGTATCTTAAACTTGTATCATAATTTTCAACATCCGAACCTGAAAATTATGACTTATGGTTAAAATGCCTTAGGCCTGAGGTGTCTGCTCAGAATAACAGTTTTGCCCTGCTACTTCAGACCTCAGAAAGCACCTATGTTGAAATGCAAATGAAAGAGGCCTGCAAGCTCAGTAGGAGACTGATCTGAGGCCTAAGGGAAAAAAGTAAATTGTATGGTATTTACTAATTACTGGCCAGTCATTTTTTCTAGGACTCTTGTTTTTTCCTTAAATTCTGTATTTTTTTGAGCTCATGATTTTGATCCTACAGACCTAGGTTAATGTTTTTCTAATCAGTTCTATCTTTGACCAACTGTGGAGTTTTTGAAACATTGCAATGGAGATTTCACCTGCAAAAAGCCACAAGGCCTTTACTATTGTTATGTGTGCACACTTGTGTTGTGTGTTGTATGTCCTGTCCATATATCATATATATGATATACAAACTAACATATATAAGGAGCGCTCATAAAAACAAATTTAAAAAATGGATCCAAAGATCTTTAATTCATGTGGTTTAAATGGTTCAATTTAAATTGGATAAACAGATAAAAATAAATGTCTTTAAATTTAAGCTTACAAATTTTCCTAGGTGTTAAAAAAATCTCATAAAATATTAATGTCTATACAATGTCTAATATGCCTTGGTTCTAGGACTTTTCCTTCAACAACAACAAAAAATGGCTAGCACTGTTCAATACACTTGTCTAATATTTTGATAAAATAAGTAAAGTAAATTTGATATGGGATTACTCATTCATCAGTACTTTTGTTAGATATCTGATTGATTTACTAAGGTCTGTATAAGTTTGTTTTTACAATCAGTCATGTATTAAAGAGACAAAAATTTCTTAAAACATAAGTCTACCCATAACATTGTGTTTATTAAGTTTTATTTTTTTCTAGAGCAAGCAACCATAAAAATTAAACAACTGGTTAAATAAGAACTGTTATTTTAGAGCATTATACTGTTATTTTTTAAAAGCTAAACATGGTTAATATAAAAACATCAATGTAATTGTGATGCTATTAATGTGCTCATATCTTCCAGGTATACAAGTCTGTAAGGTAGAAACTTTAAAAGAGCATTATATCAAGCTTGTGTTCTGAAGTTGTATGGTAAAAAATATATTGGGGATTTATTTACCTGTTATCAATAAGATATGTAAAGTTTTATGTAACTTTTTACATTGGGGAACAATTTAAATGTATTTTTAAGTTAATGAGAGCCTAATCTATGTAAAGGTTAAAAACTTTCAGCCTTTCTTTAATTCATGTTTTAAATGTGATATCATATGTTGTTAGCTAATGTTCATGTGACCTCAAACAATTTATGTAAACTTTGTAAAATGATATTTAAAAAACAAAGATCAGCTTTAGAACTAAAACACTTAAGATTTATAAAGAGCCCTGCCTTACCTGAGATAAGGCTCTGTGTCCCATCTTACTACATGTGAGAATGATTACGAAAGTGGTAGGCCAGATTTTAGTTCATTTAAAGTTATGTTCAAAAGTTGTTTTTTTTTTTTCTGTCAAGATTACTAGGATCTCAAACAGGGGATATAATGTATAACTCAGCCAAAAATTCAGGGTAGCTATTACACAAACTAAGTGTTTTTACTCTTGTTAATTTTATTTTGTAATTTCCTTATAAGTGATCTAAAGATTCCCTGTTAGT